>NC_071089.1:120409054-120444054 GCF_027358695.1 Spea bombifrons | reverse complement strand
TCCTTCCATGAAAAAACACATGAAAAACTTCTTGGCATAGTGCCTATTTTGGAATGCTTAGATTATTATTATTAATTTTTTGTTTTTTAACTTAGGCCACGTCTACAATACTACATGTTGTTATTAATTCGGGCAGCCGTTACCAAAATAGTGGCTGGCAAGGGGAGAATGCCGTTTTCATACAATATCATAAATGACACAAGTTGTTAACCCTACGTGCCAATTAATCTTATGCAACGCCAGTTGTGCTTAAACAGAAAAGTGACATTATAAAAACAAAATTAGCAGAGGATGGTTTCGATCCATCGACCTCTGGGTTATGGGCCCAGCACGCTTCCACTGCGCCACTCTGCTTTTCTTATTGTGGTTTGTCCGAGGGGAGAATGCTGTTTTCATGCAATATCATCAATGACAGAAGTTATTAACCCTATGTAAAAATGACATCTAGCAGAGGATGGTTTCGATCCATCAACCTCTGGGGTATGGGTACAGCACGCTTCTGCTGCGCCACTCTGCTTTTCATGGAGTTTTTTTCACAAATGATAAAACACATTAATTCCTGACTTTTTTATCTCCAAATCTCTTCTTCAAGCTTCGAAAGTGCCAACTTTTTGCCACTTTCTTCCCAAATGATAAAAAACCATGAATATCTGACTTTTTTTTCCAAATCTCTTCTTCAAGATTCGTAAAGACAATTTAGGAGTACAAGTTCTCACCATCATGAAATAATGTATAAACAGTTGAGATACAACTGTCAATTCTTCTGCTATGGTCACTAAGCCCTCTGGAATGCTGAAGGTTTAAAGTCATAATCCTCACTGCTTCTCTGAAAACAGTCACAAGTGGTTGTCTCTGTGGCGCAATCGGTTAGCGCGTTCGGCTGTTAACCGAAAGGTTGGTGGTTCAAGCCCACCCAGGGATGAGTGGGATGTTTTCCTGTAAACTTTCATTCCTGTGTTTGCAACACCAATGACCTAATGATTACATTGAAAGACAGAAATGCAAAATCCTTAAAGCTTTCCAACATTAAGCCAAATCTTCTTATTCCACTTGTGGAAAGTTATTTTCCAGACAAAGCATGCCAATCCTTCCATGAAAAAACACAGGAAAAACTTCTTGGCATAGTGCCAATTTTGGAATGCTTAGATTATTATTATTAATTTTTTGTTTTGTAACTTAGGCCACGTCTACAATACTACATGTTGTTAATAATTCGGGCAGCCGTTACCAAAATAGTGGCTGGCAAGGGGAGAATGCCGTTTTCATACAATATCATAAATGACACAAGTTGTTAACCCTACGTGCCAATTAATCTTATGCAACGCCAGTTGTGCTTAAACAGAAAAGTGACATTATAAAAACAAAATTAGCAGAGGATGGTTTCGATCCATCGACCTCTGGGTTATGGGCCCAGCAGGCTTCCGCTGCGCCACTCTGCTTTTCTTATAGTGGTTTGTCCGAGGGGAGCATGCTGTTTTAATGCAATATCATCAATGACAGAAGTTATTAACCCTATGTAAAAATGACATCTAGCAGAGGATGGTTTCGATCCATCGACCTCTGGGTTATGGGCCCAGCACGCTTCCGCTGCGCCACTCTGCTTTCTGTAAAGCTGTTTGTCCGAGGGGAGAATGCTGTTTTAATGCAATATCATCAATGACAGAAGTTATTAACCCTATGTAAAAACGACATCTAGCAGAGGATGGTTTCGATCCATCGACCTCTGGGTTATGGGCCCAGCACGCTTCCGCTGCGCCACTCTGCTTTTCATGGTGCTTTCTTCACAAATGATAAAACACATTAATTCCTGACTTTTTTTTCTCCAAATCTCTTCTTCAAGCTTCGAAAGTGCCAACTTTTTGCCACTTTCTTCCCAAATGATAAAAAACCATGAATATCTGACTTTTTTTTCCAAATCTCTTCTTCAAGATTCGTAAAGACAATTTAGGAGTACAAGTTCTCACCATCATGAAATAATGTATAAACAGTTGAGATACAACTGTCAATTCTTCTGCTATGGTCACTAAGCCCTCTGGAATGCTGAAGGTTTAAAGTCATAATCCTCACTGCTTCTCTGAAAACAGTCACAAGTGGTTGTCTCTGTGGCGCAATCGGTTAGCGCGTTCGGCTGTTAACCGAAAGGTTGGTGGTTCAAGCCCACCCAGGGACGAGTGGGATGTTTTCCTGAAAACTTTCATTCCTGTGTTTGCAACACAAATGAGCTAATGATTACATTGAAAGACAGAAATGCAAAATCCTTAGAGCTTTCCAACATTAAGCCAAATCTTCTTATTCCACTTGTGGAAAGTTATTTTCCAGACAAAATATCTGACTTTTTTTTCCAAATCTCTTCTTCAAGATTCGTAAAGACAATTTAGGAGTACAAGTTCTCACCATCATGAAATAATGTATAAACAGTTGAGATACAACTGTCAATTCTTCTGCTATGGTCACTAAGCCCTCTGGAATGCTGAAGGTTTAAAGTCATAATCCTCACTGCTTCTCTGAAGACAGTCACAAGTGGTTGTCTCTGTGGCGCAATCGGTTAGCGCGTTCGGCTGTTAACCGAAAGGTTGGTGGTTCAAGCCCACCCAGGGACGAGTGGGATGTTTTCCTGAAAACTTTCATTCCTGTGTTTGCAACACCAATGAGCTAATGATTACATTGAAAGACAGAAATGCAAAATCCTTAAAGCTTTCCAACATTAAGCTAAATCTTCTTATTCCACTTGTGGAAAGTTATTTTCCAGACAAAGCATGCCAATCCTTCCATGAAAAAACATGAAAAACTTCTTGGCATAGTACCTATTTTGGAATGCTTAGATTATTATTATTAATTTTTTGTTTTTTAACTTAGGCCACGTCTACAATACTACATGTTGTTAATAATTCGGGCAGCCGTTACCAAAATAGTGGCTGGCAAGGGGAGAATGCCGTTTTCATACAATATCATAAATGACACAAGTTGTTAACCCTACGTGCCAATTAATCTTATGCAACGCCAGTTGTGCTTAAACAGAAAAGTGACATTATAAAAACAAAATTAGCAGAGGATGGTTTCGATCCATCGACCTCTGGGTTATGGGCCCAGCAGGCTTCCGCTGCGCCACTCTGCTTTTCTTATAGTGGTTTGTCCGAGGGGAGCATGCTGTTTTAATGCAATATCATCAATGACAGAAGTTATTAACCCTATGTAAAAATGACATCTAGCAGAGGATGGTTTCGATCCATCGACCTCTGGGTTATGGGCCCAGCACGCTTCCGCTGCGCCACTCTGCTTTCTGTAAAGCTGTTTGTCCGAGGGGAGAATGCTGTTTTAATGCAATATCATCATTGACAGAAGTTATTAACCCTATGTAAAAACGACATCTAGCAGAGGATGGTTTCGATCCATCGACCTCTGGGTTATGGGGCCAGCACGCTTCCGCTGCACCACTCTGCTTTTCATGGTGCTTTTTTCACAAATGATAAAACACATTAATTCCTGACTTTTTTTTCTCCAAATCTCTTCTTCAAGCTTCGAAAGTGCCAACTTTTTGCCACTTTCTTCCCAAATGATAAAAAACCATGAATATCTGACTTTTTTTTCCAAATCTCTTCTTCAAGATTCGTAAAGACAATTTAGGAGTACAAGTTCTCACCATCATGAAATAATGTATAAACAGTTGAGATACAACTGTCAATTCTTCTGCTATGGTCACTAAGCCCTCTGGAATGCTGAAGGTTTAAAGTCATAATCCTCACTGCTTCTCTGAAAACAGTCACAAGTGGTTGTCTCTGTGGCGCAATCGGTTAGCGCGTTCGGCTGTTAACCGAAAGGTTGGTGGTTCAAGCCCACCCAGGGACGAGTGGGATGTTTTCCTGAAAACTTTCATTCCTGTGTTTGCAACACCAATGAGCTAATGATTGCATTGAAAGACAGAAATGCAAAATCCTTAAAGCTTTCCAACATTAAGCTAAATCTTCTTATTCCACTTGTGGAAAGTTATTTTCCAGACAAAGCATGCCAATCCTTCCATGAAAAAACATGAAAAACTTCTTGGCATAGTGCCTATTTTGGAATGCTTAGATTATTATTATTAATTTTTTGTTTTTTAACTTAGGCCACGTCTACAATACTACGTTGTTAATAATTCGGGCAGCCGTTACCAAAATAGTGGCTGGCAAGGGGAGAATGCCGTTTTCATACAATATCATAAATGACACAAGTTGTTAACCCTACGTGCCAATTAATCTTATGCAACGCCAGTTGTGCTTAAACAGAAAAGTGACATTATAAAAACAAAATTAGCAGAGGATGGTTTCGATCCATCGACCTCTGGGTTATGGGCCCAGCACGCTTCCGCTGCGCCACTCGGCTTTTCTTATAGTGGTTTGTCCGAGGGGAGAATGCTGTTTTAATGCAATATCATCAATGACAGAAGTTATTAACCCTATGTAAAAATGACATCTAGCAGAGGATGGTTTCGATCCATCGACCTCTGGGTTATGGGACCAGCACGCTTCCGCTGCGCCACTCTACTTTTTGTAAAGCTGTTTGTCCGAGGGGAGAATGCTGTTTTAATGCAATATCATCAATGACAGAAGTTATTAACCCTATGTAAAAACAACATCTAGCAGAGGATGGTTTCGATCCATCGACCTCTGGGTTATGGGCCCAGCACGCTTCCACTGCACCACTCTGCTTTTCATGGTGCTTTCTTCACAAATGATAAAACACATTAATTCCTGACTTTTTTTTCTCCAAATCTCTTCTTCAAGCTTCGAAAGTGCCAACTTTTTGCCACTTTCTTCCCAAATGATAAAAAACCATGAATATCTGACTTTTTTTTCCAAATCTCTTCTTCAAGATTCGTAAAGACAATTTAGGAGTACAAGTTCTCACCATCATGAAATAATGTATAAACAGTTGAGATACAACTGTCAATTCTTCTGCTATGGTCACTAAGCCCTCTGGAATGCTGAAGGTTTAAATTCATAATCCTCACTGCTTCTCTGAAAACAGCCACAAGTGGTTGTCTCTGTGGCGCAATCGGTTAGCACGTTCGGCTGTTAACCGAAAGGTTGGTGGTTCAAGCCCACCCAGGGACGAGTGGGCTGTTTTCCTGAAAACTTTCATTCCTGTGTTTGCAACACCAATGAGCTAATGATTACATTGAAAGACAGAAATGCAAAATCCATAAAGCTTTCCAACATTAAGCTAAATCTTCTTATTCCACTTGTGGAAAGTTATTTTCCAGACAAAGCATGCCAATCCTTCCATGAAAAAACATGAAAAACTTCTTGGCATAGTGCCTAATTTGGAATGCTTAGATTATTATTATTAATTTTTTGTTTTTTAACTTAGGCCACGTCTACAATACTACATGTTGTTAATAATTCGGGCAGCCGTTACCAAAATAGTGGCTGGCAAGGGGAGAATGCCGTTTTCATACAATATCATAAATGACACAAGTTGTTAACCCTACGTGCCAATTAATCTTATGCAACGCCAGTTGTGCTTAAACAGAAAAGTGACATTATAAAAACAAAATTAGCAGAGGATGGTTTCGATCCATCGACCTCTGGGTTATGGGCCCAGCACGCTTCCGCTGCGCCACTCTGCTTTTCTTATAGTGGTTTGTCCGAGGGGAGAATGCTGTTTTAATGCAATATCATCAATGACAGAAGTTATTAACCCTATGTAAAAATGACATCTAACAGAGGATGGTTTCGATCCATCGACCTCTGGGTTATGGGCCCAGCACGCTTCCGCTGCGCCACTCTGCTTCCTGTAAAGCTGTTTGTCCGAGGGGAGAATGCTGTTTTAATGCAATATCATCAATGACAGAAGTTATTAACCCTATGTAAAAACGACATCTAGCAGAGGATGGTTTCAATCCATCGACCTCTGGGTTAAAGGCCCAGCACGCTTCCGCTGCGCCACTCTGCTTTTCATGGTGCTTTCTTCACAAATGATAAAACACATTAATTCCTGACTTTTTTTTCTCCAAATCTCTTCTTCAAGCTTCGAAAGTGCCAACTTTTTGCCACTTTCTTCCCAAATGATAAAAAACCATGAATATCTGACTTTTTTTTCCAAATCTCTTCTTCAAGATTCGTAAAGACAATTTAGGAGTACAAGTTCTCACCATCATGAAATAATGTATAAACAGTTGAGATACAACTGTCAATTCTTCTGCTATGGTCACTAAGCCCTCTGGAATGCTGAAGGTTTAAAGTCATAATCCTCACTGCTTCTCTGAAAACAGCCACAAGTGGTTGTCTCTGTGGCGCAATCGGTTAGCATGTTCGGCTGTTAACCGAAAGGTTGGTGGTTCAAGCCCACCCAGGGACGAGTGGGATGTTTTCCTGAAAACTTTCATTCCTGTGTTTGCAACACCAATGAGCTAATGATTACATTGAAAGACAGAAATGCAAAATCCATAAAGCTTTCCAACATTAAGCTAAATCTTCTTATTCCACTTGTGGAAAGTTATTTTCCAGACAAAGCATGCCAATCCTTCCATGAAAAAACATGAAAAACTTCTTGGCATAGTGCCTATTTTGGAATGCTTAGATTATTATTATTCATTTTTTGTTTTTTAACTTAGGCCACGTCTACAATACTACATGTTGTTAATAATTCGGGCAGCCGTTACCAAAATAGTGGCTGGCAAGGGGAGAATGCCGTTTTCATACAATATCATAAATGACACAAGTTGTTAACCCTACGTGCCAATTAATCTTATGCAACGCCAGTTGTGCTTAAACAGAAAAGTGACATTATAAAAACAAAATTAGCAGAGGATGGTTTCGATCCATCGACCTCTGGGTTATGGGCCCAGCACGCTTCCGCTGCGCCACTCTGCTTTTCTTATAGTGGTTTGTCCGAGGGGAGAATGCTGTTTTAATGCAATATCATCAATGACAGAAGTTATTAACCCTATGTAAAAATGACATCTAGCAGAGGATGGTTTCGATCCATCGACCTCTGGGTTATGGGCCCAGCACGCTTCCGCTGCGCCACTCTGCTTTCTGTAAAGCTGTTTGTCCGAGGGGAGAATGCTGTTTTAATGCAATATCATCAATGACAGAAGTTATTAACCCTATGTAAAAACAACATCTAGCAGAGGATGGTTTCAATCCATCGACCTCTGGGTTATGGGCCCAGCACGCTTCCGCTGCGCCACTCTGCTTTTCATGGTGCTTTCTTCACAAATGATAAAACACATTAATTCCTGACTTTTTTTTCTCCAAATCTCTTCTTCAAGCTTCGAAAGTGCCAACTTTTTGCCACTTTCTTCCCAAATGATAAAAAACCATGAATATCTGACTTTTTTTTCCAAATCTCTTCTTCAAGATTCGTAAAGACAATTTAGGAGTACAAGTTCTCACCATCATGAAATAATGTATAAACAGTTGAGATACAACTGTCAATTCTTCTGCTATGGTCACTAAGCCCTCTGGAATGCTGAAGGTTTAAAGTCATAATCCTCACTGCTTCTCTGAAAACAGTCACAAGTGGTTGTCTCTGTGGCGCAATCGGTTAGTGCGTTCGGCTGTTAACCGAAAGGTTGGTGGTTCAAGCCCACCCAGGGACGAGCGGGATGTTTTCCTGAAAACTTTCATTCCTGTGTTTGCAACACAAATGAGCTAATGATTACATTGAAAGACAGAAATGCAAAATCCTTAAAGCTTTCCAACATTAAGCTAAATCTTCTTATTCCACTTGTGGAAAGTTATTTTCCAGACAAAGCATGCCAATCCTTCCATGAAAAAACACATGAAAAACTTCTTGGCATAGTGCCTATTTTGGAATGCTTAGATTATTATTATTAATTTTTTGTTTTTTAACTTAGGCCACGTCTACAATACTACATGTTGTTAATAATTCGGGCAGCCGTTACCAAAATAGTGGCTGGCAAGGGGAGAATGCCGTTTTCATACAATATCATAAATGACACAAGTTGTTAACCCTACGTGCCAATTAATCTTATGCAACTCCAGTTGTGCTTAAACAGAAAAGTGACATTATAAAAACAAAATTAGCAGAGGATGGTTTCGATCCATCGACCTCTGGGTTATGGGCCCAGCACGCTTCCGCTGCGCCACTCTGCTTTTCTTATAGTGTTTTGTCCGAGGGGAGAATGCTGTTTTAATGCAATATCATCAATGACAGAAGTTATTAACCCTATGTAAAAATGACATCTAGCAGAGGATGGTTTCGATCCATCGACCTCTGGGTTATGGGCCCAGCACGCTTCCGCTGCGCCACTCTGCTTTCTGTAAAGCTGTTTGTCCGAGGGGAGAATGCTGTTTTAATGCAATATCATCAATGACAGAAGTTATTAACCCTATGTAAAAACGACATCTAGCAGAGGATGGTTTCGATCCATCGACCTCTGGGTTATGGGCCCAGCACGCTTCCGCTGCGCCACTCTGCTTTTCATGGTGCTTTCTTCACAAATGATAAAACACATTAATTCCTGACTTTTTTTTCTCCAAATCTCTTCTTCAAGCTTCGAAAGTGCCAACTTTTTGCCACTTTCTTCCCAAATGATAAAAAACCATGAATATCTGACTTTTTTTTCCAAATCTCTTCTTCAAGATTCGTAAAGACAATTTAGGAGTACAAGTTCTCACCATCATGAAATAATGTATAAACAGTTGAGATACAACTGTCAATTCTTCTGCTATGGTCACTAAGCCCTCTGGAATGCTGAAGGTTTAAAGTCATAATCCTCACTGCTTCTCTGAAAACAGTCACAAGTGGTTGTCTCTGTGGTGCAATCGGTTAGCGCGTTCGGCTGTTAACCGAAAGGTTGGTGGTTCAAGCCCACCCAGGGACGAGTGGGATGTTTTCTTGAAAACTTTCATTCCTGTGTTTGCAACACAAATGAGCTAATGATTACATTGAAAGACAGAAATGCAAAATCCTTAAAGCTTTCCAACATTAAGCCAAATCTTCTTATTCCACTTGTGGAAAGTTATTTTCCAGACAAAGCATGCCAATCCTTCCATGAAAAAACACATGAAAAACTTCTTGGCATAGTGCCTATTTTGGAATGCTTAGATTATTATTATTAATTTTTTGTTTTTTTAACTTAGGCCACGTCTACAATACTACATGTTGTTAATAATTCGGGCAGCCGTTACCAAAATAGTGGCTGGCAAGGGGAGAATGCCGTTTTCATACAATATCATAAATGACACAAGTTGTTAACCCTACGTGCCAATTAATCTTATGCAACGCCAGTTGTGCTTAAACAGAAAAGTGACATTATAAAAACAAAACTAGCAGAGGATGGTTTCGATCCATCGACCTCTGGGTTATGGGCCCAGCACGCTTCCGCTGCGCCACTCTGCTTTTCTTATAGTGGTTTGTCCGAGGGGAGAATGCTGTTTTAATGCAATATCATCAATGACAGAAGTTATTAACCCTATGTAAAAATGACATCTAGCAGAGGATGGTTTCGATCCATCGACCTCTGGGTTATGGGCCCAGCACGCTTCCGCTGCGCCACTCTGCTTTTCTTATAGTGTTTTGTCCGAGGGGAGAATGCTGTTTTAATGCAATATCATCAATGACAGAAGTTATTAACCCTATGTAGAAACGACATCTAGCAGAGGATGGTTTCGATCCATCGACCTCTGAGTTATGGGCCCAGCACGCTTCCGCTGCGCCACTCTGCTTTTCATGGTGCTTTCTTCACAAATGATAAAACACATTAATTCCTGACTTTTTTTTCTCCAAATCTCTTCTTCAAGCTTCGAAAGTGCCAACTTTTTGCCACTTTCTTCCCAAATGATAAAAAACCATGAATATCTGACTTTTTTTTCCAAATCTCTTCTTCAAGATTCGTAAAGACAATTTAGGAGTACAAGTTCTCACCATCATGAAATAATGTATAAACAGTTGAGATACAACTGTCAATTCTTCTGCTATGGTCACTAAGCCCTCTGGAATGCTGAAGGTTTAAAGTCATAATCCTCACTGCTTCTCTGAAAACAGTCACAAGTGGTTGTCTCTGTGGCGCAATCGGTTAGCGTGTTCGGCTGTTAACCGAAAGGTTGGTGGTTCAAGCCCACCCAGGGACGAGCGGGATGTTTTCCTGAAAACTTTCATTCCTGTGTTTGCAACACAAATGAGCTAATGATTACATTGAAAGACAGAAATGCAAAATCCTTAAAGCTTTCCAACATTAAGCTAAATCTTCTTATTCCACTTGTGGAAAGTTATTTTCCAGACAAAGCATGCCAATCCTTCCATGAAAAAACACATGAAAAACTTCTTGGCATAGTGCCTATTTTGGAATGCTTAGATTATTATTATTAATTTTTTGTTTTTTAACTTAGGCCACGTCTACAATACTACATGTTGTTAATAATTCGGGCAGCCGTTACCAAAATAGTGGCTGGCAAGGGGAGAATGCCGTTTTCATACAATATCATAAATGACACAAGTTGTTAACCCTACGTGCCAATTAATCTTATGCAACTCCAGTTGTGCTTAAACAGAAAAGTGACATTATAAAAACAAAATTAGCAGAGGATGGTTTCGATCCATCGACCTTTGGGTTATGGGCCCAGCACGCTTCCGCTGCGCCACTCTGCTTTTCTTATAGTGTTTTGTCCGAGGGGAGAATGCTGTTTTAATGCAATATCATCAATGACAGAAGTTATTAACCCTATGTAAAAATGACATCTAGCAGAGGATGGTTTCGATCCATCGACCTCTGGGTTATGGGCCCAGCACGCTTCCGCTGCGCCACTCTGCTTTCTGTAAAGCTGTTTGTCCGAGGGGAGAATGCTGTTTTAATGCAATATCATCAATGACAGAAGTTATTAACCCTATGTAAAAACGACATCTAGCAGAGGATGGTTTCGATCCATCGACCTCTGGGTTATGGGCCCAGCACGCTTCCGCTGCGCCACTCTGCTTTTCATGGCGCTTTCTTCACAAATGATAAAACACATTAATTCCTGACTTTTTTTTCTCCAAATCTCTTCTTCAAGCTTCGAAAGGGCCAACTTTTTGCCACTTTCTTCCCAAATGATAAAAAACCATGAATATCTGACTTTTTTTTCCAAATCTCTTCTTCAAGATTCGTAAAGACAATTTAGGAGTACAAGTTCTCACCATCATGAAATAATGTATAAACAGTTGAGATACAACTGTCAATTCTTCTGCTATGGTCACTAAGCCCTCTGGAATGCTGAAGGTTTAAAGTCATAATCCTCACTGCTTCTCTGAAAACAGTCACAAGTGGTTGTCTCTGTGGCGCAATCGGTTAGCGCGTTCGGCTGTTAACCGAAAGGTTGGTGGTTCAAGCCCACCCAGGGACGAGTGGGATGTTTTCCTGAAAACTTTCATTCCTGTGTTTGCAACACAAATGAGCTAATGATTACATTGAAAGACAGAAATGCAAAATTCTTAAAGCTTTCCAACAGTAAGCCAAATCTTCTTATTCCACTTGTGGAAAGTTATTTTCCAGACAAAGCATGCCAATCCTTCCATGAAAAAACACATGAAAAACTTCTTGGCATAGTGCCTATTTTGGAATGCTTAGATTATTATTATTAATTTTTTGTTTTTTTAACTTAGGCCACGTCTACAATACTACATGTTGTTAATAATTCGGGCAGCCGTTACCAAAATAGTGGCTGGCAAGGGGAGAATGCCGTTTTCATACAATATCATAAATGACACAAGTTGTTAACCCTACGTGCCAATTAATCTTATGCAACGCCAGTTGTGCTTAAACAGAAAAGTGACATTATAAAAACAAAACTAGCAGAGGATGGTTTCGATCCATCGACCTCTGGGTTATGGGCCCAGCACGCTTCCGCTGCGCCACTCTGCTTTTCTTATAGTGGTTTGTCCGAGGGGAGAATGCTGTTTTAATGCAATATCATCAATGACAGAAGTTATTAACCCTATGTAAAAATGACATCTAGCAGAGGATGGTTTCGATCCATTGACCTCTGGGTTATGGGCCCAGCACGCTTCCGCTGCGCCACTCTGTTTTCTGTAAAGCTGTTTGTCCGAGGGGAGAATGCTGTTTTCATGCAATATCATCAATGACAGAAGTTATTAACCCTATGTAGAAACGACATCTAGCAGAGGATGGTTTCGATCCATCGACCTCTGGGTTATGGGCCCAGCACGCTTCCGCTGCGCCACTCTGCTTTTCATGGTGCTTTCTTCACAAATGATAAAACACATTAATTCCTGACTTTTTTTTCTCCAAATCTCTTCTTCAAGCTTCAAAAGTGCCAACTTTTTGCCACTTTCTTCCCAAATGATAAAAAACCATGAATATCTGACTTTTTTTTCCAAATCTCTTCTTCAAGATTCGTAAAGACAATTTAGGAGTACAAGTTCTCACCATCATGAAATAATGTATAAACAGTTGAGATACAACTGTCAATTCTTCTGCTATGGTCACTAAGCCCTCTGGAATGCTGAAGGTTTAAAGTCATAATCCTCACTGCTTCTCTGAAAACAGTCACAAGTGGTTGTCTCTGTGGCGCAATCGGTTAGCGCGTTCGGCTGTTAACCGAAAGGTTGGTGGTTCAAGCCCACCCAGGGACGAGTGGGATGTTTTCCTGAAAACTTTCATTCCTGTGTTTGCAACACCAATGACCTAATGATTACATTGAAAGACAGAAATGCAAAATCCTTAAAGCTTTCCAACATTAAGCTAAATCTTCTTATTCCACTTGTGGAAAGTTATTTTCCAGACAAAGCATGCCAATCCTTCCATGAAAAAACACAGGAAAAACTTCTTGGCATAGTGCCAATTTTGGAATGCTTAGATTATTATTATTAATTTTTTGTTTTTTAACTTAGGCCACGTCTACAATACTACATGTTGTTAATAATTCGGGCAGCCGTTACCAAAATAGTGGCTGGCAAGGGGAGAATGCCGTTTTCATACAATATCATAAATGACACAAGTTGTTAACCCTACGTGCCAATTAATCTTATGCAACGCCAGTTGTGCTTAAACAGAAAAGTGACATTATAAAAACAAAATTAGCAGAGGATGGTTTCGATCCATCGACCTCTGGGTTATGGGCCCAGCACGCTTCCGCTGCGCCACTCTGCTTTTCATACCGTGGTTGGTCCGAGGGGAGAATGCTGTTTTAATGCAATATCATCAATGACAGAAGTTATTAACCCTATGTAAAAATGACATCTAGCAGAGGATGGTTTCGATCCATCGACCTCTGGGTTATGGGCCCAGCACGCTTCCGCTGCGCCACTCTGCTTTCTGTAAAGCTGTTTGTCCGAGGGGAGAATGCTGTTTTCATGCAATATCATCAATGACAGAAGTTATTAACCCTATGTAAAAATGACATCTAGCAGAGGATGGTTTCAATCCATTGACCTCTGGGTTATGGGCCCAGCACGCTTCCGCTGCGCCACTCTGCTTTTCATGGTGCTTTCTTCACAAATGATAAAACACATTAATTCCTGACTTTTTTTTCTCCAAATCTCTTCTTCAAGCTTCGAAAGTGCCAACTTTTTGCCACTTTCTTCCCAAATGATAAAAAACCATGAATATCTGACTTTTTTTTCCAAATCTCTTCTTCAAGATTCGTAAAGACAATTTAGGAGTACAAGTTCTCACCATCATGAAATAATGTAGAAACAGTTGAGATACAACTGTCAATTCTTCTGCTATGGTCACTAAGCCCTCTGGAATGCTGAAGGTTTAAAGTCATAATCCTCACTGCTTCTCTGAAAAGAGTAGTCACATGTGGTTGTCTCTGTGGCGCAATCGGTTAGCGCGTTCGGCTGTTAACCGAAAGGTTGGTGGTTCAAGCCCACCCAGGGACGAGTGGGATGTTTTCCTGAAAACTTTCATTCCTGTGTTTGCAACACCAATGACCTAATGATTACATTGAAAGACAGAAATGCAAAATCCTTAAAGCTTTCCAACATTAAGCTAAATCTTCTTATTCCACTTGTGGAAAGTTATTTTCCAGACAAAGCATGCCAATCCTTCCATGAAAAAACACAGGAAAAACTTCTTGGCATAGTGCCAATTTTGGAATGCTTAGATTATTATTATTAATTTTTTGTTTTTTAACTTAGGCCACGTCTACAATACTACATGTTGTTAATAATTCGGGCAGCCGTTACCAAAATAGTGGCTGGCAAGGGGAGAATGCCGTTTTCATACAATATCATAAATGACACAAGTTGTTAACCCTACGTGCCAATTAATCTTATGCAACGCCAGTTGTGCTTAAACAGAAAAGTGACATTATAAAAACAAAATTAGCAGAGGATGGTTTCGATCCATCGACCTCTCGGTTATGGGCCCAGCACACTTCCGCTGCGCCACTCTGCTTTTAGTATAGTGGTTTGTCCGAGGGGAGAATGCTGTTTTAATGCAATATCATCAATGACAGAAGTTATTAACCCTATGTAAAAATGACATCTAGCAGAGGATGGTTTCGATCCATCGACCTCTGGGTTATGGGCCCAGCACGCTTCCGCTGCGCCACTCTGCTTTCTGTAATGCTGTTTGTCCGAGGGGAGAATGCTGTTTTAATGCAATATCATCAATGACAGAAGTTATTAACCCTATGTAAAAACGACATCTAGCAGAGGATGGTTTCAATCCATCGACCTCTGGGTTATGGGCCCAGCACGCTTCCGCTGCGCCACTCTGCTTTTCATGGTGATTTCTTCACAAATGATAAAACACATTAATTCCTGACTTTTTTTTCTCCAAATCTCTTCTTCAAGCTTCGAAAGTGCCAACTTTTTGCCACTTTCTTCCCAAATGATAAAAAACCATGAATATCTGACTTTTTTTTCCAAATCTCTTCTTCAAGATTCGTAAAGACAATTTAGGAGTACAAGTTCTCACCATCATGAAATAATGTATAAACAGTTGAGATACAACTGTCAATTCTTCTGCTATGGTCACTAAGCCCTCTGGAATGCTGAAGGTTTAAAGTCATAATCCTCACTGCTTCTCTGAATACAGTCACAAGTGGTTGTCTCTGTGGCGCAATCGGTTAGCGCGTTCGGCTGTTAACCGAAAGGTTGGTGGTTCAAGCCCACCCAGGGACGAGTGGAATGTTTTCCTGAAAACTTTCATTCCTGTGTTTGCAACACCAATGAGCTAATGATTACATTGAAAGACAGAAATGCAAAATTCTTAAAGCTTTCCAACAGTAAGCCAAATCTTCTTATTCCACTTGTGGAAAGTTATTTTCCAGACAAAGCATGCCAATCCTTCCATGAAAAAACACATGAAAAACTTCTTGGCATAGTGCCTATTTTGGAATGCTTAGATTATTATTATTAATTTTTTGTTTTTTTAACTTAGGCCACGTCTACAATACTACATGTTGTTAATAATTCGGGCAGCCGTTACCAAAATAGTGGCTGGCAAGGGGAGAATGCCGTTTTCATACAATATCATAAATGACACAAGTTGTTAACCCTACGTGCCAATTAATCTTATGCAACGCCAGTTGTGCTTAAACAGAAAAGTGACATTATAAAAACAAAACTAGCAGAGGATGGTTTCGATCCATCGACCTCTGGGTTATGGGCCCAGCACGCTTCCGCTGCGCCACTCTGCTTTTCTTACAGTGGTTTGTCCGAGGGGAGAATGCTGTTTTAATGCAATATCATCAATGACAGAAGTTATTAACCCTATGTAAAATGACATCTAGCAGAGGATGGTTTCGATCCATCGACCTCTGGGTTATGGGCCCAGCACGCTTCCGCTGCGCCACTCTGCTTTCTGTAAAGCTGTTTGTCCGAGGGGAGAATGCTGTTTTAATGCAATATCATCAATGACAGAAGTTATTAACCCTATGTAAAAACGACATCTAGCAGAAGATGGTTTCAATCCATCGACCTCTGGGTTATGGGCCCAGCACGCTTCCGCTGCGCCACTCTGCTTTTCATGGTGCTTTCTTCACAAATGATAAAACACATTAATTCCTGACTTTTTTTTCTCCAAATCTCTTCTTCAAGCTTCGAAAGTGCCAACTTTTTGCCACTTTCTTCCCAAATGATAAAAAAACATGAATATCTGACTTTTTTTTCCAAACCTCTTCTTCAAGATTCGTAAAGACAATTTAGGAGTACAAGTTCTCACCATCATGAAATAATGTATAAACAGTTGAGATACAACTGTCAATTCTTCTGCTATGGTCACTAAGCCCTCTGGAATGCTGAAGGTTTAAAGTCATAATCCTCACTGCTTCTCTGAAAACAGTCACAAGTGGTTGTCTCTGTGGCGCAATCGGTTAGCGCGTTCGGCTGTTAACCGAAAGGTTGGTGGTTCAAGCCCACCCAGGGACGAGTGGAATGTTTTCCTGAAAACTTTCATTCCTGTGTTTGCAACACAAATGAGCTAATGATTACATTGAAAGACAGAAATGCAAAATTCTTAAAGCTTTCCAACATTAAGCCAAATCTTCTTATTCCACTTGTGGAAAGTTATTTTCCAGACAAAGCATGCCAATCCTTCCATGAAAAAACACATGAAAAACTTCTTGGCATAGTGCCAATTTTGGAATGCTTAGATTATTATTATTAATTTTTTGTTTTTTTAACTTAGGCCACGTCTACAATACTACATGTTGTTAATAATTCGGGCAGCCGTTACCAAAATAGTGGCTGGCAAGGGGAGAATGCCGTTTTCATACAATATCATAAATGACACAAGTTGTTAACCCTACGTGCCAATTAATCTTATGCAACGCCAGTTGTGCTTAAACAGAAAAGTGACATTATAAAAACAAAACTAGCAGAGGATGGTTTCGATCCATCGACCTCTGGGTTATGGGCCCAGCACGCTTCCGCTGCGCCACTCTGCTTTTCTTATAGTGGTTTGTCCGAGGGGAGAATGCTGTTTTAATGCAATATCATCAATGACAGAAGTTATTAACCCTATGTAAAAATGACATCTAGCAGAGGATGGTTTCGATCCATTGACCTCTGGGTTATGGGCCCAGCACGCTTCCGCTGCGCCACTCTGCTTTCTGTAAAGCTGTTTGTCCGAGGGGAGAATGCTG
This sequence comes from Spea bombifrons, assembly GCF_027358695.1. Classification (NCBI taxonomy): domain Eukaryota; kingdom Metazoa; phylum Chordata; class Amphibia; order Anura; family Pelobatidae; genus Spea; species Spea bombifrons. The sequence continues at coordinate 120,427,015 of NC_071089.1, read as the reverse complement.
TTTTAATGCAATATCATCAATGACAGAAGTTATTAACCCTATGTAGAAACGACATCTAGCAGAGGATGGTTTCGATCCATCGACCTCTGGGTTATGGGCCCAGCACGCTTCCGCTGCGCCACTCTGCTTTTCATGGTGCTTTTTTCACAAATGATAAAACACATTAATTCCTGACTTTTTTTTCTCCAAATCTCTTCTTCAAGCTTCGAAAGTGCCAACTTTTTGCCACTTTCTTCCCAAATGATAAAAAACCATGAATATCTGACTTTTTTTTCCAAATCTCTTCTTCAAGATTCGTAAAGACAATTTAGGAGTACAAGTTCTCACCATCATGAAATAATGTATAAACAGTTGAGATACAACTGTCAATTCTTCTGCTATGGTCACTAAGCCCTCTGGAATGCTGAAGGTTTAAAGTCATAATCCTCACTGCTTCTCTGAAATGGGTCACAAGTGGTTGTCTCTGTGGCGCAATCGGTTAGCGTGTTCGGCTGTTAACCGAAAGGTTGGTGGTTCAAGCCCACCCAGGGACGAGTGGGATGTTTTCCTGAAAACTTTCATTCCTGTGTTTGCAACACCAATGAGCTAATGATTACATTGAAAGACAGAAATGCAAAATCCTTAAAGCTTTCCAACATTAAGCTAAATCTTCTTATTCCACTTGTGGAAAGTTATTTTCCAGACAAAGCATGCCAATCCTTCCATGAAAAAACACATGAAAAACTTCTTGGCATAGTGCCTATTTTGGAATGCTTAGATTATTATTATTAATTTTTTGTTTTTTAACTTAGGCCACGTCTACAATACTACATGTTGTTAATAATTCGGGCAGCCGTTACCAAAATAGTGGCTGGCAAGGGGAGAATGCTGTTTTCATACAATATCATAAATGACACAAGTTGTTAACCCTACGTGCCAATTAATCTTATGCAACGCCAGTTGTGCTTAAACAGAAAAGTGACATTATAAAAACAAAATTAGCAGAGGATGGTTTCGATCCATCGACCTCTGGGTTATGGGCCCAGCACGCTTCCGCTGCGCCACTCTGCTTTTCTTATAGTGGTTTGTCCGAGGGGAGAATGCTGTTTTAATGCAATATCATCAATGACAGAAGTTATTAACCCTATGTAAAAATGACATCTAGCAGAGGATGGTTTCGATCCATTGACCTCTGGGTTATGGGCCCAGCACGCTTCCGCTGCGCCACTCTGCTTTCTGTAAAGCTGTTTGTCCGAGGGGAGAATGCTGTTTTAATGCAATATCATCAATGACAGAAGTTATTAACCCTATGTAAAAACGACATCTAGCAGAGGATGGTTTCGATCCATCGACCTCTGGGTTATGGGCCCAGCACGCTTCCACTGCGCCACTCTGCTTTTCATGGTGCTTTCTTCACAAATGATAAAACACATTAATTCCTGACTTTTTTTTCTCCAAATCTCTTCTTCAAGCTTCGAAAGTGCCAACTTTTTGCCACTTTCTTCCCAAATGATAAAAAACCATGAATATCTGACTTTTTTTTCCAAATCTCTTCTTCAAGATTCGTAAAGACAATTTAGGAGTACAAGTTCTCACCATCATGAAATAATGTATAAACAGTTGAGATACAACTGTCAATTCTTCTGCTATGGTCACTAAGCCCTCTGGAATGCTGAAGGTTTAAAGTCATAATCCTCACTGCTTCTCTGAAAACAGTCACAAGTGGTTGTCTCTGTGGCGCAATCGGTTAGCGCGTTCGGCTGTTAACCGAAAGGTTGGTGGTTCAAGCCCACCCAGGGACGAGCGGGATGTTTTCCTGAAAACTTTCATTCCTGTGTTTGCAACACAAATGAGCTAATGATTACATTGAAAGACAGAAATGCAAAATCCTTAAAGCTTTCCAACATTAAGCTAAATCTTCTTATTCCACTTGTGGAAAGTTATTTTCCAGACAAAGCATGCCAATCCTTCCATGAAAAAACACATGAAAAACTTCTTGGCATAGTGCCTATTTTGGAATGCTTAGATTATTATTATTAATTTTTTGTTTTTTAACTTAGGCCACGTCTACAATACTACATGTTGTTAATAATTCGGGCAGCCGTTACCAAAATAGTGGCTGGCAAGGGGAGAATGCCGTTTTCATACAATATCATAAATGACACAAGTTGTTAACCCTACGTGCCAATTAATCTTATGCAACTCCAGTTGTGCTTAAACAGAAAAGTGACATTATAAAAACAAAATTAGCAGAGGATGGTTTCGATCCATCGACCTCTGGGTTATGGGCCCAGCACGCTTCCGCTGCGCCACTCTGCTTTTCTTATAGTGTTTTGTCCGAGGGGAGAATGCTGTTTTAATGCAATATCATCAATGACAGAAGTTATTAACCCTATGTAAAAATGACATCTAGCAGAGGATGGTTTCGATCCATCGACCTCTGGGTTATGGGCACAGCACGCTTCCGCTGCGCCACTCTGCTTTCTGTAAAGCTGTTTGTCCGAGCTGTTTGTCCATTGTTAATGCAATATCATCAATGACAGAAGTTATTAACCCTATGTAAAAACGACATCTAGCAGAGGATGGTTTCGATCCATCGACCTCTGGGTTATGGGCCCAGCACGCTTCCGCTGCGCCACTCTGCTTTTCATGGTGTTTTCTTCACAAATGATAAAACACATTAATTCCTGACTTTTTTTTCTCCAAATCTCTTCTTCAAGCTTCGAAAGTGCCAACTTTTTGCCACTTTCTTCCCAAATGATAAAAAACCATGAATATCTGACTTTTTTTTCCAAATCTCTTCTTCAAGATTCGTAAAGACAATTTAGGAGTACAAGTTCTCACCATCATGAAATAATGTATAAACAGTTGAGATACAACTGTCAATTCTTCTGCTATGGTCACTAAGCCCTCTGGAATGCTGAAGGTTTAAAGTCATAATCCTCACTGCTTCTCTGAAATGGGTCACAAGTGGTTGTCTCTGTGGCGCAATCGGTTAGCGCGTTCGGCTGTTAACCGAAAGGTTGGTGGTTCAAGCCCACCCAGGGACGAGTGGAATGTTTTCCTGAAAACTTTCATTCCTGTGTTTGCAACACCAATGACCTAATGATTACATTGAAAGACAGAAATGCAAAATCCTTAAAGCTTTCCAACATTAAGCTAAATCTTCTTATTCCACTTGTGGAAAGTTATTTTCCAGACAAAGCATGCCAATCCTTCCATGAAAAAACACATGAAAAACTTCTTGGCATAGTGCCAATTTTGGAATGCTTAGATTATTATTATTCATTTTTTGTTTTTTAACTTAGGCCACGTCTACAATACTACATGTTGTTAATAATTCGGGCAGCCGTTACCAAAATAGTGGCTGGCAAGGGGAGAATGCCGTTTTCATACAATATCATAAATGACACAAGTTGTTAACCCTACGTGCCAATTAATCTTATGCAACGCCAGTTGTGCTTAAACAGAAAAGTGACATTATAAAAACAAAATCAGCAGAGGATGGTTTCGATCCATCGACCTCTGGGTTATGGGCCCAGCACGCTTCCGCTGCGCCACTCTGCTTTTCATATAGTGGTTTGTCCGAGGGGAGAATGCTGTTTTAATGCAATATCATCAATGACAGAAGTTATTAACCCTATGTAGAAACGACATCTAGCAGAGGATGGTTTCGATCCATCGACCTCTGGGTTACGGGCCCAGCACGCTTCCGCTGCGCCACTCTGCTTTTCATGGTGCTTTCTTCACAAATGATAAAACACATTAATTCCTGACATTTTTTTCTCCAAATCTCTTCTTCAAGCTTCGAAAGTGCCAACTTTTTGCCACTTTCTTCCCAAATGATAAAAAACCATGAATATCTGACTTTTTTTTCCAAATCTCTTCTTCAAGATTCGTAAAGACAATTTAGGAGTACAAGTTCTCACCATCATGAAATAATGTATAAACAGTTGAGATACAACTGTCAATTCTTCTGCTATGGTCACTAAGCCCTCTGGAATGCTGAAGGTTTACAGTCATAATCCTCACTGCTTCTCTGAAAACAGTCACAAGTGGTTGTCTCTGTGGCGCAATCGGTTAGCGTGTTCGGCTGTTAACCGAAAGGTTGGTGGTTCAAGCCCACCCAGGGACGAGTGGGATGTTTTCCTGAAAACTTTCATTCCTGTGTTTGCAACACCAATGACTTTATGATTACATTGAAAGACAGAAATGCAAAATCCTTAAAGCTTTCCAACATTAAGCTAAATCTTCTTATTCCACTTGTGGAAAGTTATTTTCCAGACAAAGCATGCCAATCCTTCCATGAAAAAACACAGGAAAAACTTCTTGGCATAGTGCCAATTTTGGAATGCTTAGATTATTATTATTAATTTTTTGTTTTTTAACTTAGGCCACGTCTACAATACTACATGTTGTTAATAATTCGGGCAGCCGTTACCAAAATAGTGGCTGGCAAGGGGAGAATGCCGTTTTCATACAATATCATAAATGACACAAGTTGTTAACCCTACGTGCCAATTAATCTTATGCAACGCCAGTTGTGCTTAAACAGAAAAGTGACATTATAAAAACAAAATTAGCAGAGGATGGTTTCGATCCATCGACTTCTGGGTTATGGGCCCAGCACGCTTCCGCTGCGCCACTCTGCTTTTAGTATAGTGGTTTGTTCGAGGGGAGAATGCTGTTTTAATGCAATATCATCAATGACAGAAGTTATTAACCCTATGTAAAAATGACATCTAGCAGAGGATGGTTTCAATCCATCGACCTCTGGGTTATGGGCCCAGCACGCTTCCGCTGCGCCACTCTGCTTTTCACGGTGCTTTCTTCACAAATGATAAAACACATTAATTCCTGACTTTTTTTTCTCCAAATCTCTTCTTCAAGCTTCGAAAGGGCCAACTTTTTGCCACTTTCTTCCCAAATGATAAAAAACCATGAATATCTGACTTTTTTTTCCAAATCTCTTCTTCAAGATTCGTAAAGACAATTTAGGAGTACAAGTTCTCACCATCATGAAATAATGTATAAACAGTTGAGATACAACTGTCAATTCTTCTGCTATGGTCACTAAGCCCTCTGGAATGCTGAAGGTTTAAAGTCATAATCCTCACTGCTTCTCTGAAAACAGTCACAAGTGGTTGTCTCTGTGGCGCAATCGGTTAGCGCGTTCGGCTGTTAACCGAAAGGTTGGTGGTTCAAGCCCACCCAGGGACGAGTGGGATGTTTTCCTGAAAACTTTCATTCCTGTGTTTGCAACACCAATGATTACATTGAAAGACAGAAATGCAAAATCCTTAAAGCTTTCCAACATTAAGCTAAATCTTCTTATTCCACTTGTGGAAAGTTATTTTCCAGACAAAGCATGCCAATCCTTCCATGAAAAAACACAGGAAAAACTTCTTGGCATAGTGCCAATTTTGGAATGCTTAGATTATTATTATTATTTTTTTGTTTTTTAACTTAGGCCACGTCTACAATACTACATGTTGTTAATAATTCGGGCAGCCGTTACCAAAATAGTGGCTGGCAAGGGGAGAATGCCGTTTTCATACAATATCATAAATGACACAAGTTGTTAACCCTACGTGCCAATTAATCTTATGCAACGCCAGTTGTGCTTAAACAGAAAAGTGACATTATAAAAACAAAATCAGCAGAGGATGGTTTCGATCCATCGACCTCTGGGTTATGGGCCCAGCACGCTTCCGCTGCGCCACTCTGCTTTTCATATCGTGGTTTGTCCGAGGGGAGAATGCTGTTTTAATGCAATATCATCAATGACAGAAGTTATTAACCCTATGTAAAAATGACATCTAGCAGAGGATGGTTTCGATCCATCGACCTCTGGGTTATGGGCCCACCACGCTTCCGCTGCGCCACTCTGCTTTCTGTAAAGCTGTTTGTCCGAGGGGAGAATGCTGTTTTCATGCAATATCATCAATGACAGAAGTTATTAACCCTATGTAAAAATGACATCTAGCAGAGGATGGTTTCAATCCATTGACTTCTGGGTTATGGGCCCAGCACGCTTCCGCTGCGCCACTCTGCTTTTCATGGTGCTTTTTTCACAAATGATAAAACACATTAATTCCTGACTTTTTTTTCTCCAAATCTCTTCTTCAAGCTTCGAAAGTGCCAACTTTTTGCCACTTTCTTCCCAAATGATAAAAAACCATGAATATCTGACTTTTTTTTCCAAATCTCTTCTTCAAGATTCGTAAAGACAATTTAGGAGTACAAGTTCTCACCATCATGAAATAATGTATAAACAGTTGAGATACAACTGTCAATTCTTCTGCTATGGTCACTAAGCCCTCTGGAATGCTGAAGGTTTAAAGTCATAATCCTCACTGCTTCTCTGAAAACAGTCACAAGTGGTTGTCTCTGTGGCGCAATAGGTTAGCGTGTTTGGCTGTTAACCGAAAGGTTGGTGGTTCAAGCCCACCCAGGGACGAGTAGGATGTTTTCCTGAAAGCTTTCATTCCTGTGCTTGCAACACCAATGACCTAATGATTACATTGAAAGACAGAAATGCAAAATTCTTAAAGCTTTCCAACATTAAGCTAAGTCTTCTTATTCCACAAGTGGAATGTTATTTTCCAGACAAAGCATGCCAATCCTTCCATGAAAAAACACAGGAAAAACTTCTTGGCATAGTGCCAATTTTGGAATGCTTAGATTATTATTATTAATTTTTTGTTTTTTAACTTAGGCCACGTCTACAATACTACATGTTGTTAATAATTCGGGCAGCCGTTACCAAAATAGTGGCTGGCAAGGGGAGAATGCCGTTTTCATACAATATCATAAATGACACAAGTTGTTAACCCTACGTGCCAATTAATCTTATGCAACGCCAGTTGTGCTTAAACAGAAAAGTGACATTATAAAAACAAAATTAGCAGAGGATGGTTTCAATCCATCGACCTCTCGGTTATGGGCCCAGCACACTTCCGCTGCGCCACTCTGCTTTTAGTATAGTGGTTTGTCCGAGGGGAGAATGCTGTTTTAATGCAATATCATCAATGACAGAAGTTATTAACCCTATGTAAAAATGACATCTAGCAGAGGATGGTTTCAATCCATCGACCGCTGGGTTATGGGCCCAGCACGCTTCCGCTGCGCCACTCTGCTTTCTGTAAAGCTGTTTGTCCGAGGGGAGAATGCTGTTTTCATGCAATATCATCAATGACAGAAGTTATTAACCCTATGTAAAAATGACATCTAGCAGAGGATGGTTTCAATCCATCGACCTCTGGGTTATGGGCCCAGCACGCTTCCGCTGCGCCACTCTGCTTTTCATGGTGCTTTCTTCACAAATGATAAAACACATTAATTCCTGACTTTTTTTTCTCCAAATCTCTTCTTCAAGCTTCAAAAGTGCCAACTTTTTGCCACTTTCTTCCCAAATGATAAAAAACCATGAATATCTGACTTTTTTTTCCAAATCTCTTCTTCAAGATTCGTAAAGACAATTTAGGAGTACAAGTTCTCACCATCATGAAATAATGTATAAACAGTTGAGATACAACTGTCAATTCTTCTGCTATGGTCACTAAGCCCTCTGGAATGCTGAAGGTTTAAAGTCATAATCCTCACTGCTTCTCTGAAAACAGTCACAAGTGGTTGTCTCTGTGGCGCAATCGGTTAGCGCGTTCGGCTGTTAACCGAAAGGTTGGTGGTTCAAGCCCACCCAGGGACGAGTGGGATGTTTTCCTGAAAACTTTCATTCCTGTGTTTGCAACACCAATGACCTAATGATTACATTGAAAGACAGAAATGCAAAATCCTTAAAGCTTTCCAACATTAAGCTAAATCTTCTTATTCCACTTGTGGAAAGTTATTTTCCAGACAAAGCATGCCAATCCTTCCATGAAAAAACACAGGAAAAACTTCTTGGCATAGTGCCAATTTTGGAATGCTTAGATTATTATTATTAATTTTTTGTTTTTTAACTTAGGCCACGTCTACAATACTACATGTTGTTAATAATTCGGGCAGCCGTTACCAAAAAAGTGGCTGGCAAGGGAGAATGCCGTTTTCATACAATATCATAAATGACACAAGTTGTTAACCCTACGTGCCAATTAATCTTATGCAACGCCAGTTGTGCTTAAACAGAAAAGTGACATTATAAAAACAAAATTAGCAGAGGATGGTTTCGATCCATCGACCTCTGGGTTATGGGCCCAGCACGCTTCCGCTGCGCCACTCTGCTTTTGTTATAGTGGTTTGTCCGAGGGGAGAATGCTGTTTTAATGCAATATCATCAATGACAGAAGTTATTAACCCTATGTAAAAATGACATCTAGCAGAGGATGGTTTCGATCCATCGACCTCTGGGTTATGGGCCCAGCACGCTTCCGCTGCGCCACTCTGCTTTTCATGGTGCTTTCTTCACAAATGATAAAACACATTAATTCCTGACTTTTTTTTCTCCAAATCTCTTCTTCAAGCTTCGAAAGGGCCAACTTTTTGCCACTTTCTTCCCAAATGATAAAAAACCATGAATATCTGACTTTTTTTTCCAAATCTCTTCTTCAAGATTCGTAAAGACAATTTAGGAGTACAAGTTCTCACCATCATGAAATAATGTATAAACAGTTGAGATACAACTGTCAATTCTTCTGCTATGGTCACTAAGCCCTCTGGAATGCTGAAGGTTTAAAGTCATAATCCTCACTGCTTCTCTGAAAACAGTCACAAGTGGTTGTCTCTGTGGCGCAATCGGTTAGCGCGTTCGGCTGTTAACCGAAAGGTTGGTGGTTCAAGCCCACCCAGGGACGAGTGGGATGTTTTCCTGAAAACTTTCATTCCTGTGTTTGCAACACCAATGAGCTAATGATTACATTGAAAGACAGAAATGCAAAATCCTTAAAGCTTTCCAACATTAAGCTAAATCTTCTTATTCCACTTGTGGAAAGTTATTTTCCAGACAAAGCATGCCAATCCTTCCATGAAAAAACACATGAAAAACTTCTTGGCATAGTGCCAATTTTGGAATGCTTAGATTATTATTATTAATTTTTTGTTTTTTAACTTAGGCCACGTCTACAATACTACATGTTGTTAATAATTCGGGCAGCCGTTACCAAAATAGTGGCTGGCAAGGGGAGAATGCCGTTTTCATACAATATCATAAATGACACAAGTTGTTAACCCTACGTGCCAATTAATCTTATGCAACGCCAGTTGTGCTTAAACAGAAAAGTGACATTATAAAAACAAAATTAGCAGAGGATGGTTTCGATCCATTGACCTCTGGGTTATGGGCCCAGCACGCTTCCGCTGCGCCACTCTTCTTTTTTTATAGTGGCTTGTCCGAGGGGAGAATGCTGTTTTAATGCAATATCATCAATGACAGAAGTTATTAACCCTATGTAAAAATGACATCTAGCAGAGGATGGTTTCGATCCATCGACCTCTGGGTTATGGGCCCAGCACGCTTCCGCTGCGCCACTCTGCTTTCTGTAAAGCTGTTTGTCCGAGGGGAGAATGCTGTTTTCATGCAATATCATCAATGACAGAAGTAATTAACCCTATGTAAAAATGACATCTAGCAGAGGATGGTTTCGATCCATCGACCTCTGGGTTATGGGCCCAGCAAGCGTCCGCTGCGCCACTCTGCTTTTCATGGTGCTTTTTTCACAAATGATAAAACACATTAATTCCTGACTTTTTTTTCTCCAAATCTCTTCTTCAAGCTTCGAAAGTGCCAACTTTTTGCCACTTTCTTCCCAAATGATAAAAAACCATGAATATCTGACTTTTTTTTCCAAATCTCTTCTTCAAGATTCGTAAAGACAATTTAGGAGTACAAGTTCTCACCATCATGAAATAATGTATAAAGAGTTGAGATACAACTGACAATTCTTCTGCTATGGTCACTAAGCCCTCTGGAATGCTGAAGGTTTAAAGTCATAATCCTCACTGCTTCTCTGAAACCACTCACAAGTGGTTGTCTCTGTGGCGCAATCGGTTAGCGTGTTCGGCTGTTAACCGAAAGGTTGGTGGTTCAAGCCCACCCAGGGACGAGTGGGATGTTTTCCTGAAAACTTTCATTCCTGTGTTTGCAACACCAATGAGCTAATGATTACATTGAAAGACAGAAATGCAAAATCCTTAAAGCTTTCCAACATTAAGCTAAATCTTCTTATTCCACTTGTGGAAAGTTATTTTCCAGACAAAGCATGCCAATCCTTCCATGAAAAAACACATGAAAAACTTCTTGGCATAGTGCCTATTTTGGAATGCTTAGATTATTATTATTAATTTTTTGTTTTTTAACTTAGGCCACGTCTACAATACTACATGTTGTTAATAATTCGGGCAGCCGTTACCAAAATAGTGGCTGGCAAGGGGAGAATGCTGTTTTCATACAATATCATAAATGACACAAGTTGTTAACCCTACGTGCCAATTAATCTTATGCAACGCCAGTTGTGCTTAAACAGAAAAGTGACATTATAAAAACAAAATTAGCAGAGGATGGTTTCGATCCATCGACCTCTGGGTTATGGGCCCAGCACGCTTCCGCTGCGCCACTCTGCTTTTCTTATAGTGGTTTGTCCGAGGGGAGAATGCTGTTTTAATGCAATATCATCAATGACAGAAGTTATTAACCCTATGTAAAAATGACATCTAGCAGAGGATGGTTTCGATCCATTGACCTCTGGGTTATGGGCCCAGCACGCTTCCGCTGCGCCACTCTGCTTTCTGTAAAGCTGTTTGTCCGAGGGGAGAATGCTGTTTTAATGCAATATCATCAATGACAGAAGTTATTAACCCTATGTAAAAACGACATCTAGCAGAGGATGGTTTCGATCCATCGACCTCTGGGTTATGGGCCCAGCACGCTTCCGCTGCGCCACTCTGCTTTTCATGGTGCTTTCTTCACAAATGATAAAACACATTAATTCCTGACTTTTTTTTCTCCAAATCTCTTCTTCAAGCTTCGAAAGTGCCAACTTTTTGCCACTTTCTTCCCAAATGATAAAAAACCATGAATATCTGACTTTTTTTTCCAAATCTCTTCTTCAAGATTCGTAAAGACAATTTAGGAGTACAAGTTCTCACCATCATGAAATAATGTATAAACAGTTGAGATACAACTGTCAATTCTTCTGCTATGGTCACTAAGCCCTCTGGAATGCTGAAGGTTTAAAGTCATAATCCTCACTGCTTCTCTGAAAACAGTCACAAGTGGTTGTCTCTGTGGCGCAATCGGTTAGCGCGTTCGGCTGTTAACCGAAAGGTTGGTGGTTCAAGCCCACCCAGGGACGAGCGGGATGTTTTCCTGAAAACTTTCATTCCTGTGTTTGCAACACAAATGAGCTAATGATTACATTGAAAGACAGAAATGCAAAATCCTTAAAGCTTTCCAACATTAAGCTAAATCTTCTTATTCCACTTGTGGAAAGTTATTTTCCAGACAAAGCATGCCAATCCTTCCATGAAAAAACACATGAAAAACTTCTTGGCATAGTGCCAATTTTGGAATGCTTAGATTATTATTATTAATTTTTTGTTTTTTAACTTAGGCCACGTCTACAATACTACATGTTGTTAATAATTCGGGCAGCCGTTACCAAAATAGTGGCTGGCAAGGGGAGAATGCCGTTTTCATACAATATCATAAATGACACAAGTTGTTAACCCTACGTGCCAATTAATCTTATGCAACTCCAGTTGTGCTTAAACAGAAAAGTGACATTATAAAAACAAAATTAGCAGAGGATGGTTTCGATCCATCGACCTCTGGGTTATGGGCCCAGCACGCTTCCGCTGCGCCACTCTGCTTTTCTTATAGTGTTTTGTCCGAGGGGAGAATGCTGTTTTAATGCAATATCATCAATGACAGAAGTTATTAACCCTATGTAAAAATGCCATCTAGCAGAGGATGGTTTCGATCCATCGACCTCTGGGTTATGGGCACAGCACGCTTCCGCTGCGCCACTCTGCTTTCTGTAAAGCTGTTTGTCCGAGCTGTTTGTCCATTGTTAATGCAATATCATCAATGACAGAAGTTATTAACCCTATGTAAAAACGACATCTAGCAGAGGATGGTTTCGATCCATCGACCTCTGGGTTATGGGCCCAGCACGCTTCCGCTGCGCCACTCTGCTTTTCATGGTGTTTTCTTCACAAATGATAAAACACATTAATTCCTGACTTTTTTTTCTCCAAATCTCTTCTTCAAGCTTCGAAAGTGCCAACTTTTTGCCACTTTCTTCCCAAATGATAAAAAACCATGAATATCTGACTTTTTTTTCCAAATCTCTTCTTCAAGATTCGTAAAGACAATTTAGGAGTACAAGTTCTCACCATCATGAAATAATGTATAAACAGTTGAGATACAACTGTCAATTCTTCTGCTATGGTCACTAAGCCCTCTGGAATGCTGAAGGTTTAAAGTCATAATCCTCACTGCTTCTCTGAAATGGGTCACAAGTGGTTGTCTCTGTGGCGCAATCGGTTAGCGCGTTCGGCTGTTAACCGAAAGGTTGGTGGTTCAAGCCCACCCAGGGACAAGTGGGATGTTTTCCTGAAAACTTTCATTCCTGTGTTTGCAACACCAATGACCTAATGATTACATTGAAAGACAGAAATGCAAAATCCTTAAAGCTTTCCAACATTAAGCTAAATCTTCTTATTCCACTTGTGGAAAGTTATTTTCCAGACAAAGCATGCCAATCCTTCCATGAAAAAACACATGAAAAACTTCTTGGCATAGTGCCAATTTTGGAATGCTTAGATTATTATTATTCATTTTTTGTTTTTTAACTTAGGCCACGTCTACAATACTACATGTTGTTAATAATTCGGGCAGCCGTTACCAAAATAGTGGCTGGCAAGGGGAGAATGCCGTTTTCATACAATATCATAAATGACACAAGTTGTTAACCCTACGTGCCAATTAATCTTATGCAACGCCAGTTGTGCTTAAACAGAAAAGTGACATTATAAAAACAAAATCAGCAGAGGATGGTTTCGATCCATCGACCTCTGGGTTATGGGCCCAGCACGCTTCCGCTGCGCCACTCTGCTTTTCATATAGTGGTTTGTCCGAGGGGAGAATGCTGTTTTAATGCAATATCATCAATGACAGAAGTTATTAACCCTATGTAAAAACAACATCTAGCAGAGGATGGTTTCGATCCATCGGCCTCTGGGTTATGGGCCCAGCACGCTTCCACTGCACCACTCTGCTTTTCATGGTGCTTTCTTCACAAATGATAAAACACATTAATTCCTGACTTTTTTTTCTCCAAATCTCTTCTTCAAGCTTCGAAAGTGCCAACTTTTTGCCACTTTCTTCCCAAATGATAAAAAACCATGAATATCTGACTTTTTTTTCCAAATCTCTTCTTCAAGATTCGTAAAGACAATTTAGGAGTACAAGTTCTCACCATCATGAAATAATGTATAAACAGTTGAGATACAACTGTCAATTCTTCTGCTATGGTCACTAAGCCCTCTGGAATGCTGAAGGTTTAAATTCATAATCCTCACTGCTTCTCTGAAAACAGCCACAAGTGGTTGTCTCTGTGGCGCAATCGGTTAGCGCGTTCGGCTGTTAACCGAAAGGTTGGTGGTTCAAGCCCACCCAGGGACGAGTGGAATGTTTTCCTGAAAACTTTCATTCCTGTGTTTGCAACACCAATGAGCTAATGATTACATTGAAAGACAGAAATGCAAAATTCTTAAAGCTTTCCAACATTAAGCCAAATCTTCTTATTCCACTTGTGGAAAGTTATTTTCCAGACAAAGCATGCCAATCCTTCCATGAAAAAACACATGAAAAACTTCTTGGCATAGTGCCTATTTTGGAATGCTTAGATTATTATTATTAATTTTTTGTTTTTTTAACTTAGGACACGTCTACAATACTACATGTTGTTAATAATTTGGGCAGCCGTTACCAAAATAGTGGCTGGCAAGGGGAGAATGCCGTTTTCATACAATATCATAAATGACACAAGTTGTTAACCCTACGTGCCAATTAATCTTATGCAACGCCAGTTGTGCTTAAACAGAAAAGTGACATTATAAAAACAAAACTAGCAGAGGATGGTTTCGATCCATCGACCTCTGGGTTATGGGCCCAGCACGCTTCCGCTGCGCCACTCTGCTTTTCTTATAGTGGTTTGTCCGAGGGGAGAATGCTGTTTTAATGCAATATCATCAATGACAGAAGTTATTAAACCTATGTAAAAATGACATCTAGCAGAGGATGGTTTCGATCCATTGACCTCTGGGTTATGGGCCCAGCACGCTTCCGCTGCGCCACTCTGCTTTCTGTAAAGCTGTTTGTCCGAGGGGAGAATGCTGTTTTAATGCAATATCATCAATGACAGAAGTTATTAAACCTATGTAGAAACGACATCTAGCAGAGGATGGTTTCGATCCATCGACCTCTGGGTTACGGGCCCAGCACGCTTCCGCTGCGCCACTCTGCTTTTCATGGTGCTTTCTTCACAAATGATAAAACACATTAATTCCTGACATTTTTTTCTCCAAATCTCTTCTTCAAGCTTCGAAAGTGCCAACTTTTTGCCACTTTCTTCCCAAATGATAAAAAACCATGAATATCTGACTTTTTTTTCCAAATCTCTTCTTCAAGATTCGTAAAGACAATTTAGGAGTACAAGTTCTCACCATCATGAAATAATGTATAAACAGTTGAGATACAACTGTCAATTCTTCTGCTATGGTCACTAAGCCCTCTGGAATGCTGAAGGTTTACAGTCATAATCCTCACTGCTTCTCTGAAAACAGTCACAAGTGGTTGTCTCTGTGGCGCAATCGGTTAGCGTGTTCGGCTGTTAACCGAAAGGTTGGTGGTTCAAGCCCACCCAGGGACGAGTGGGATGTTTTCCTGAAAACTTTCATTCCTGTGTTTGCAACACCAATGACCTAATGATTACATTGAAAGACAGAAATGCAAAATCCTTAAAGCTTTCCAACATTAAGCTAAATCTTCTTATTCCACTTGTGGAAAGTTATTTTCCAGACAAAGCATGCCAATCCTTCCATGAAAAAATACAGGAAAAACTTCTTGGCATAGTGCCTATTTTGGAATGCTTAGATTATTATTATTAATTTTTTATTTTTTAACTTAGGCCACGTCTACAATACTACATGTTGTTAATAATTCGGGCAGCCGTTACCAAAAAAGTGGCTGGCAAGGGGAGAATGCCGTTTTCATACAATATCATAAATGACACAAGTTGTTAACCCTACGTGCCAATTAATCTTATGCAACGCCAGTTGTGCTTAAACAGAAAAGTGACATTATAAAAACAAAATTAGCAGAGGATGGTTTCGATCCATCGACCTCTGGGTTATGGGCCCAGCACGCTTCCGCTGCGCCACTCTGCTTTTGTTATAGTGGTTTGTCCGAGGGGAGAATGCTGTTTTAATGCAATATCATCAATGACAGAAGTTATTAACCCTATGTAAAAATGACATCTAGCAGAGGATGGTTTCGATCCATCGACCTCTGGGTTATGGGCCCAGCACGCTTCCGCTGCGCCACTCTGCTTTCTGTAAAGCTGTTTGTCCGAGGGGAGAATGCTGTTTTCATGCAATATCATCAATGACAGAAGTTATTAACCCTATGTAAAAATTACATCTAGCAGAGGATGGTTTCGATCCATCGACCTCTGGGTTATGGGCCCAGCACGCTTCCGCTGCGCCACTCTGCTTTTCATGGTGCTTTCTTCACAAATGATAAAACACATTAATTCCTGACTTTTTTTTCTCCAAATCTCTTCTTCAAGCTTCAAAAGTGCCAACTTTTTGCCACTTTCTTCCCAAATGATAAAAAACCATGAATATCTGACTTTTTTTTCCAAATCTCTTCTTCAAGATTCGTAAAGACAATTTAGGAGTACAAGTTCTCACCATCATGAAATAATGTATAAACAGTTGAGATACAACTGTCAATTCTTCTGCTATGGTCACTAAGCCCTCTGGAATGCTGAAGGTTTAAAGTCATAATCCTCACTGCTTCTCTGAAAACAGTTACAAGTGGTTGTCTCTGTGGCGCAATCGGTTAGCGCGTTCGGCTGTTAACCGAAAGGTTGGTGGTTCAAGCCCACCCAGGGACGAGTGGGATGTTTTCCTGAAAACTTTCATTCCTGTGTTTGCAACACCAATGACCTAATGATTACATTGAAAGACAGAAATGCAAAATCCTTAAAGCTTTCCAACATTAAGCTAAATCTTCTTATTCCACTTGTGGAAAGTTATTTTCCAGACAAAGCATGCCAATCCTTCCATGAAAAAACACAGGAAAAACTTCTTGGCATAGTGCCAATTTTGGAATGCTTAGATTATTATTATTAATTTTTTGTTTTTTAACTTAGGCCACGTCTACAATACTACATGTTGTTAATAATTCGGGCAGCCGTTACCAAAATAGTGGCTGGCAAGGGGAGAATGCCGTTTTCATACAATATCATAAATGACACAAGTTGTTAACCCTACGTGCCAATTAATCTTATGCAACGCCAGTTGTGCTTAAACAGAAAAGTGACATTATAAAAACAAAATTAGCAGAGGATGGTTTCGATCCATCGACTTCTGGGTTATGGGCCCAGCACGCTTCCGCTGCGCCACTCTGCTTTTAGTATAGTGGTTTGTTCGAGGGGAGAATGCTGTTTTAATGCAATATCATCAATGACAGAAGTTATTAACCCTATGTAAAAATGACATCTAGCAGAGGATGGTTTCAATCCATCGACCTCTGGGTTATGGGCCCAGCACGCTTCCGCTGCGCCACTCTGCTTTTCACGGTGCTTTCTTCACAAATGATAAAACACATTAATTCCTGACTTTTTTTTCTCCAAATCTCTTCTTCAAGCTTCGAAAGGGCCAACTTTTTGCCACTTTCTTCCCAAATGATAAAAAACCATGAATATCTGACTTTTTTTTCCAAATCTCTTCTTCAAGATTCGTAAAGACAATTTAGGAGTACAAGTTCTCACCATCATGAAATAATGTATAAACAGTTGAGATACAACTGTCAATTCTTCTGCTATGGTCACTAAGCCCTCTGGAATGCTGAAGGTTTAAAGTCATAATCCTCACTGCTTCTCTGAAAACAGTCACAAGTGGTTGTCTCTGTGGCGCAATCGGTTAGCGCGTTCGGCTGTTAACCGAAAGGTTGGTGGTTCAAGCCCACCCAGGGACGAGTGGGATGTTTTCCTGAAAACTTTCATTCCTGTGTTTGCAACACCAATGATTACATTGAAAGACAGAAATGCAAAATCCTTAAAGCTTTCCAACATTAAGCTAAATCTTCTTATTCCACTTGTGGAAAGTTATTTTCCAGACAAAGCATGCCAATCCTTCCATGAAAAAACACAGGAAAAACTTCTTGGCATAGTGCCAATTTTGGAATGCTTAGATTATTATTATTAATTTTTTGTTTTTTAACTTAGGCCACGTCTACAATACTACATGTTGTTAATAATTCGGGCAGCCGTTACCAAAATAGTGGCTGGCAAGGGGAGAATGCCGTTTTCATACAATATCATAAATGACACAAGTTGTTAACCCTACGTGCCAATTAATCTTATGCAACGCCAGTTGTGCTTAAACAGAAAAGTGACATTATAAAAACAAAATCAGCAGAGGATGGTTTCGATCCATCGACCTCTGGGTTATGGGCCCAGCACGCTTCCGCTGCGCCACTCTGCTTTTCATATCGTGGTTTGTCCGAGGGGAGAATGCTGTTTTAATGCAATATCATCAATGACAGAAGTTATTAACCCTATGTAAAAATGACATCTAGCAGAGGATGGTTTCGATCCATCGACCTCTGGGTTATGGGCCCACCACGCTTCCGCTGCGCCACTCTGCTTTCTGTAAAGCTGTTTGTCCGAGGGGAGAATGCTGTTTTCATGCAATATCATCAATGACAGAAGTTATTAACCCTATGTAAAAATGACATCTAGCAGAGGATGGTTT